>NC_041398.2:99124287-99154287 GCF_900747795.2 Erpetoichthys calabaricus | reverse complement strand
GTAAAAATAAAGGTATATATTTCTGTTTTATTTAAACCTTTTAAGTTTGTATGCGGGCGGTATGGTGGCGCAGTGAAAGGTGCCAGTTAGGAGACCTGGGTTCGCTTCCCTGCATGGAGTTTGAATGTTCTCCCCGTGTCTGTCTGGGTTTCCTCCGGGTACTCCGGTTTCCTCCCACAGTCCAAAGACATGCAGGTTAGGTGCATTGGCGATTCTAAATTGTCCGTGGTGTGTGGGTGTGTGTGGGTGTGAGCGCCCTGCGGTGGGCTGGCACCTTGCCCGGTGTTTGTTTCCTGCTTTGTGCCCTGTGTTGGCAGGGATTGGCTCCTGTATTTAGGATATAGAGGGTTGGATAATGGATGGATGGACATTTGTATGCATAGCCCCATTTGCCCGTTTTCGTTTTTTTCTTTCTTCAGTAATATTTCAGCAAACCCGGAGCTTGTCAGTTCAAATCCTGGTACTGACACCACTGTGTGACCCTGAGGAAGTCACTTCACCTGCCTGTGCTGCAAAAAGCAAAAGTAATGTAACAAATTGTACCTCAGACGTTGCAAGTTGCTGGCATAAAGACATAAGTCAAATAGATAAATATGTATTATACACATAGGAACTATTCATTTATTTTCAGTTAAGTCATCTGCAGCAAACCTTTATAAATGAGGGTTTCTCCTTTTTAGATAGTGCAAACTGTTTCTTCTTCATTGAGGTTTTCTCTTGGAGAGCTTTTTTCATTTCATTGAAAATTAAAGCAGCAGCTGCCAAAATATGTAGCTTTCTTATTAATTTTTCAACATTGTGTAAAATAACTTTATAAAGTAACATAAAAGGTTTAAGTACTGGTTATCCTTTTACACTAAAATATTACTAAAGAGATACAAAAAAAGTAAAATGCATATGTTGTTTTTCTTTAAGGAGATTAAATATTACTGAAGAAAGAAAAAAAAAAACTAAAACAGCCAAATGGGGCTATGCATATGAACTTAAAAGGTTTAAATAAAACAGAAATATACACCTTTATTTTTACTTCCTTAACTTGTGGAGGGTGTATCCTGTAGCAAAGCCCTAACTTTTTTCGTGAAAGCCCGTTTCAGTCAATAAGTCTTAAAAAGAGGTGTAAAGATATTGACAATAAGTTACGCAAACCCACCAAGACATGCAATCGTTTAAATCAAGGCGCGAGTCGAAAAACTCCATCCCATACTATTAGTTAATGATTAACACATTTCTATATGTATTGTAAGCATACAATACAACTGATAATATGTTGCGCTTATTTATCTGGTTTACCGACATTTTTGCGCGTTTAACGGCTGAAATACAACGTGGTTTGTGCCCTTCAGAATGAAAACAGTTTGCATTTACCTTTTTAATAAAAGGCGAGCTTTTAAGCCTGAGAAATCACCCCGTAAATGCACACGTTTAATTGCACATGTGTTAATATGTATGCTTACACAGTATTAAAAGACACTCAACAATTAACGTCATTTACCTTCGTTCCCGCGTTTGAGTCGTGCTGTAAATCTCTTCCTTGTTTTCAGTTCACGTGATTACGTAGGAGGCGTGATGGCGCGATACGTGACTCCGCCTCTTCCATTACAGTATATGGACAAAAAAGAGGTTCCAGTTATGACCATTACGTGTTGAATTTCGAAATGAAACCTGCCTAACTTTTGTAAGTAAGCTGTAAGGAATGAGCCTGCCAAATTTCAGCCTTCCACCTACACGGGAAGTTGGACAATTAGAGATGAGTGAGTCAGTCAGTCAGTCAGTCAGTGAGTGAGTCAGTGAGGGCTTTGACTTTTATTAGTATATATATATATATATATATATATATATATATATATATATATATATATATATATATATATATATACAGTGTGATATGTGGCCGGCCGTTCATCCCGGCCAATACCCCCAGGCCGCCAGGTGGAGCTCTCCCTGGAGCATAGAGGTGCCCCGAATGCCAGAAGGGAATTCTGGACAATGCAGTTTTTATGCCCAACCCTGCTAGGGGACGCTGCAGGGAGGAACAAGGATTATTTGCCCTACGCCCCGGAAGTACATTCAAGTCACATAGACGGGAGGAATGACGTGCTTCCGGGGTGAAGAAGAAAGGATTTTTTATCTGACCCGGAAGTGTTCCTAGTCACGTGGACAGAGAGGGCGAAACACTTCCAGGTCAAGGACTATAAAAAGGACTGTGAGAGACCAGAGAGTGGAGCTGAGCTGGGTGGAATGGTGGCAACGCGTCTGGGAGTGGAGGATTGTATTGATTGTTTATTGATTAGTGATGAATGATTGTATTGGATTATTATATGAGTATTGTGGAGTGTAGGTGCTTTGTGCACTTTAATATTGTCCAAATAAATAATTATCGGATTTTTACCTATGTGTCTGAAGAGTGGTCAGAGGATCAAGGGGTCGAGAGGCCCGAAAACTGTCACAATAGATAGATATATATAGATATATATATCCTTAGTTGCTAGCAAAATTAAAGCTTTTGAGCAACTGGTGATCAGTCAGTTGTTCTTTCAGCAAGACAAATGCATAATCTTTTCTATACAGTCTTTCTCTGCTGTAGCACTTAATATCTTAGCAAGGTTTGGATTAATAGCACCCTTAATCCAACTCTTGCTTTAGACAGTTTTACATTTCATTCCAGCCTGGTTTACATTTTGGAGTAGAAGGGATTGCTCCAACTTCATTATGGCCACACCTTATAAGCACTGGGGTCTCTGTTATACAGCAGAAGTTACGGCCAGGTTGAGCAGTCACCTGGATGGGGGAAGAGATGAGTTGGGGTGTGTTTGAGGTTTTCAAAGGAAGGGATAGAAGTCTTGCCATTAGTTTCTTGGCCGTACATAAGCCCATCCTTTTAGTTTGACCACTGGTCCAAAGATCTCTCCTTCAAGATTGTCAGTAGTTGAGTTATAGCTCTTATTTGAGCCGAATGTTTAACACTAGAATCCTTGAAGCTTACAATTTTTTTCATTGTCCCTGACCTCCTTAAATTTTCTTGACATGTGCCTAGGAACTCATAACTTCTTATCACTGCGTTAAAAGCCCGCTTTTGTTTTGCAAATGTGTGGTTTAGCAGAACACAGCCTGCTACACCCCCATCCCCCATTCACTCAGAAGCAGGCATTGCCCTGCTGAAATCCTCACAGCTGATGTCTGTGTTGAAGTGTTTATCTGGCAATTTGTTTCTAAGAAATTCTGTATGTAATGAAATAGCGTAATCTGAAATACATACATTTCATGTGTGTATTCCCTGTATACAACAATCTGTGTAAATATAGAATTTTGACTGAGGAAATGTAAGGCAAGAAAGGCTGAAAACATGGCTAAAACAGAAAGCGTTGTCATACTGTATGTTATAGTAATAACGACATAATTTTGACTTGAAGTGTAGGATATGTGAAAACTGAAGCCCAAATATCCAATAAACACTTGTAACAAAACAAGTATGCTTTAATTCAAGAACTAGCAAAATACCCGTGCTTTGCAGCGGAGAAGTAGTGTGTTAAAGAGGTTATGAAAAAAAAAAGGAAACATTTTAAAAATAACGTAACATGATTCTCAATGTAATTGTGTTGTCATTGTTATGAGTGTTGCTGTCTTTTATATATATAATATACACACACACACACATAAACATATATATATACATATACATATATATACATATCTACATATACACATATCTACATATATATATACATATACACATCCACATATATATACATATACATAAACACACACATATACATACACACACACAGATATATATATATATATATATATATATATATATATACATATATAAAACCGAAGAAAAAGAAATTGCTCAATTGACATGTTAAAGACGTTCACATACGTGTGTGTTTGCGTGTTTCATTTTCAACTATTTGTCACAGTTGTAATGCTTCTTTGTCACAGATCTGTACAGATGATGCAGTGGATAAGCCACCGCTTACTAATGGCATGGTAAATAGGTTTGAATCCAGCGTCATCTCTGTATTAAGCACTTTGAGTAATGAGTTCCTATTATTTTTATCACATAACCAAAACATACATTTGATGTGAGTCTGTAACATCCTGTGTAAATTTATGGTACTTATAAAAGATGTTACTTTTCCTCACACACAGACAGACATTCATATTAACATCTCATTTGAACAATTTTTTTATTCAGTTTTGTTCTTGGAATCTTGAATAAAAAATTGTTCAAACAACATGTTGAAGTGAATGTCCGTGCGAGGAAAAGTAACATCCACCATAGACACTGCAGTGTCTGTTTGCTCAACAAGACTCAAAGAAGAAATGATTTAGATGCGTTTGTGTATCTGCTTTTATCCCTTCAGCACAAGTACCATAAATTTACACCGGCTGTTACAGACTCAAATCAAATGTATATTTTTATTATATACTGTAATAATAACAATAACACCAGCTTACTACTGAAAATAGTAAATACGAGGAGGGACCTGGGATCAAGCATGCAAACCTCTTGATTATGTTGTAGCAGTCCTTACCTCTGCACCAGCTAAGTAGACTTGTCTACTTCCTATCGATTGACAGTTGGGTTTCAGGTTTTTTTACATGGCCAGTAGCATGTAAATCAAACTATTTAATTTTCTTTGGTTATAATCTTGAATTAAAGCACACTTTCTATACCTTTTGTGAAAGTGTTTATTTGATATTTGGACTTCAGTCTTCACACATTATACACTTCACATCAGCATTTTTTCATTATTATTCCATCAACTTTGTTCCTCTGTAAATTGTATTTCCTTTTCTGACCGTACCTTACCCTCTCCCCTTCTGTTACAAATCTGGGTGTCAAGTTAGACTCCTATCTGTCATTTGATACACATATCCATCACCTTTGTAAAATTGCATTTCTTCATCACCAAAACATAGCCAAACTCCGTCCCTACTTCTCCCTCTGTGATGCTGAAAAGCTGGTTCATGCCTTTGTCTCATCCAGACTGGACTATTGTAATGCACTCCTCATTGGGATACCCAACAAGAGCCTTCAAAAGCTCCAACAAATTCAAAATAGTGCTGCAAGAATCCTGAAGAGGGTGCGGAAATATGAACACATTTCACAAATCCTTCGATCACTTCATTGGCTCCCTATCCACCTCTGTATCGAATACAAACTCTTGTTTGTTTACTCACCAGTGTATCCATGGAAATGCTCCACAATATCTTAAAGAACTCCTTATACTACAATCCACTACAAGAAACCTCTGTTTTTCAAATACCTACCGCCTTCGCCTCCCTGTGACCAAACTTCATACAATGGGAGACCGAGCCTTTGCAGCCCCTGCTCCATGGCTCTGGAATGCCCTACCAGAGAACCTAAGAACACAGCAGATTGTGGGCTGTTTTAAAAAACAGCTAAAGACTTTTCTATTTAGGAAAGCTTATTAACAAGAATGCTATAATTATTGTTGTTTTATCTCTGTTTTTATCTTGCTTTGCCTTTGTTTAAACTTTTTATGTTGCACTTTGAGATTTATTGCTAATGTAAAGTGCCCCCTATAAATAAATAAAAAAAAAATATTACTATAACATGAAAAATGTTTCTGTTTTAGTTATGTGGTCAACAAAATGCCTCGCATTTCCTGTCATCCTAAAATTACAAAGATCATTGTAGACACGGAACACACATGAAATGTATGTATTCTAAATAATGATATATTATTTATCCTACACAATTCCACACACCTCACTCCCAGATAAAGAGACTTCAGGTCTTAGAATTTTGTGCCTGATTTCAGTTGCATTGGTGGGGGATGAACAAGCAGGCTGCTTGCTGCTTGTGCTGATTGACACATTTGAAAAACAAAGACTCTGATGAGGAGGTGCAAGGGAATTTAAGGTGGCCCTGCATTACAGATATTTTCATAGGCTTCAGGGATTCTAGTGTTAATGGATACCACAAAGAAGATGATTCTGAGATGCCACTTGGTGACTGATCACTTTATCAGATAAGCTGCAAAGTTTGCATTTTAAAGTTGGGCCCCGCCATGAAAAACTGAAACTTTTTAGCTGGCAATAAGAGTGTCTGGCAGCAGCCTTTTAAGATAGGATTTGTGTTCAATCCTTAGCACAAAATGGATAATATTGGTCTGTCCTACAGCATTTGCATTTTTTGCCCAAGTGTAGTCCTGCTAACTACTGCTCCTGAGACACCAAACTAAAATGCTATGATAAACAAAATATTAATTATTTATAAATTACAAAAAGCTACAGTTTTATAAATTCTAAACAGCAACAATACACTAAACTTACTTGGAAAATTTCATCAGCTGTCTTCTTGACACAATATGAATCCACTAAACTTCTACTTCAAGAGATTCAAACAGCAAAAAGAAAGTGGCCCAATGAATAATAAACAATAAAGGCCAATCACGTACATTTAGTATCAACTATTGGTAGTGTATGAAGAATTGTTGACCAATGAATGCTTGTTGAATCTTTGGTATATTACTAATATGAGGACTACTTTGTCTGTTGAAATATATATAGCTTCTCTTATGTGTCGAAGAATACTAGTTGTGGATTGTTTGTAACAAAAAAAAAAAAAAAAAAAACAACAACATAGTGACACCCCCCGTTAGAGACCATATTTTATTCTCTTATGTGATAGTAAAGAGCAGCCTACTTGATTTTAACAAAGCCTGTTACTTATCTCTGCTTTTTCTGTTTCCTGCAACGAAAAGGAGAGTACATTCCTTCTTCTTCTTCTTTTGGCTGCTCCCGTTAGGGGTTGCCACAGTGGATCATCTTCTTCCATATTCCTAACAGAAGAAAAAGATACTTGGGCCATTGGGGGAAAGGGACAGCGGCTTAAGATGCTGCAACCACCCCATAGTGCATGTCCCTGGAAGGAAGATGTCCCCTTGCTGCCCATACCTAGGACTATGTCACCAACTCATTTGAAAACCATCATACAACCATCAAAGACTCCCCACTCAAACATGGTGAGACAATTGTACTACCTGATAGGCTTCTTTAGCGGTTTTGTTTATAAGACTCAATGTAACATTTAAAAGCAAGTTAAATATATCCTTTGTTTGGTACCTTAGGTTTCTTGACTTAAAATATCTGCCATAGTTACAGGGAAGGATAAATTGTCTAGAATATGAGTACAATTGTAAAAGAGCGGGATACACCCACTTTGGTCATTGTTGGTACCCGCCCCCCCATTCTGTTGCCACGGTTGCAGTTATCTCAGCCTGACGTGCAGAACATGCTGGGTACACACGTGAAGCCACTGCAAAGGGCAGCTGCCTCCCAGCCTGTTCTGCTTTTTTTTTAGCATAATACAGGAATACAGTGATTTGCCAAAAAAGGAATAAAAAATAAAAAAGAAAGGAGGATGGTCAGTTACTCAAAGCACAGGTGTCAAACTCAGATCCTGCCAGCTTTCATTCCAAACACATGCTTAAAAAAGTAAAAAATAAAAAAACTAAAGGTCTGAGGAATATTGATCTGTTCTGGACCCCAAGACGATTTGATGAAGCTTTCAGAAAAACAAACACTTTTAGAAGCTTCTTCTGTGGCAGAATGAGAGCTCTAACAAGCTAGAGAATTAAAGGTGTGTCTTCAGAAAAAAATAGTGGTGCTCCAGGAATTGAGGCTCCTGAGTTAGTTGTTAAATCTTAAAAAAGCAAATTTATTTAAATTAAGGCTAAGGATGTTTGCTCCATTAGCAGCAGTAATTGGTTACTAATAAAGAAAGTGGCTGGAATAAAAACCTAAAGTTACTGTGGCTTTCCAGGATCTGAGTTTGACACCACTGACCTGCAGTTGAAACGAAGACAAAGGCCTGCCTATGAAATGACTCCTAGCCACCATTATGATGAAAAATCCAGAAGCCTGTCTTCTCACTGGAATGAGCTGTGCAAATTACCTAGATAGAAAGAAGTCTCTCTCTGTTAATTGGGAGAAAAGAAAAAAAAATGAGGTGTATGTTTAGGCATTGCTTCAGAAATTAAAATCTCTGATACATCTGGAAGGAAATGTATTTCACAATGTTGTTTGTTAGTTTCCTAAATAGTCCTCCCTACATGGAGTTTGCTTGTTTTTCTTGTGTCTGTGTGGGTTTCCTCCCACAGTCCAAAGACATGCAGGTTAGTTGTACTGGCAACCCTAAATTGGCACTTGTGTGTGTGTGTGTTAGTGCTGGTGTTCTCACATTCCTATCCATGTGCAGACTTTGGTGCCATTACACATTCAGCAAGTGTGAATCTTGTAGAGTGGTATGGACAAAAGCTTGGTCCTTGTTTGTCAAAATCTTTAAATCATATTAAACCCATTGTTAAAACCTCATGGATAAGGTTTTTAAAACTTTTATGTCAAAATAATTTAAAAGTGTGTGTGCGTATGTGTGTGTGTGTTCACCCTTCAATGGACTGTCACCCTTTGCAGGTTTTGTTTCTGCCTTGCACCATTGCTTGCTGGGATAGTTTCCAGCTCCAGCACAACTCTGCTCAAGAAAAAACAGGTTTAGAAAATGGATGGATGGTTTGGTGAACACTCCCTAGTGGTAATGCCACTGAGGAAACGGCTTAAAATGATGGGCTGGTGAGTGCATATCATGAACATAATGAGTGCCTGAATTGGGCCAGTGCATCTTCCAGTTTAAACCTCTTTGATCAAATATTATTGGATCATTGAGGTGGAAATGTCAAACGGACGCCCAACCACTCTTTGAACGAATGTAAATGTATCACCATAAACAGAGGTTGTGTTGTCAGTGTTAGTGCCATGTGCGTCTTGTTTCCATCATCCCGTTTGCTGTTTGTGTGTCAGTGAATGTCGTCCCCGTAAAGGGGGACGGATAATGGGAGGAGACCGCAACCCCAATCCTGGAAAACCACCTGTTTGCTATTATCAATTACATCCATCTCCGGACTATTTAAGTAATCAGGGAGAGAAGGGAAGAAGAAAGAGAGAAGAGGAAGAAAAGGAGAGAAGGAGATTTTTCACATTCACGACCAAGAGCCATCTTTACCTGCTGTATTCCACATCACACATTTCCATCCAGTTTGTTTTTCTATCCACCGGACTTACTTCAATAACCTCATCACGAGAGACCCCGGGGTCGGAATTAATCATCCACCACGCACTGAGGATTCACGGTGAGGCTGCTCCATTTTGTCCGGGGAAAATCAAACAACTCATTTTTCGCTAGTTCAGTCAACCGCATTCAGGACAGTTTTATAACCGGACTCAAGTTCACATTCATTTCCGTATCTCATTCAGTTTTTGGTATTTGTATTGTTTGTTATATGTTACAGGGGCAAGGGAGGGTTTATTGTGTATATATATATATATATATATATATGGTGTTGTTGCTTTGGTGGAGGGATTATATATATATATATATATATATTTATTGTGCATTTTGTTTTTTGTTGTTGCTCGTTTAATATAATTACGCACCTATTTTACATATCACCTGTTTTTGTGAGCTTAATTAAACCGTTGATTGTGGGGAAAATTTTTATTTGTTAGAGGTACGGCTTGATATTTAGATTCAGCTCAGTAAATTATCCAGGCCACAGGTCTTGGAGGTGTAGCTGCCGGCCGGGTAAAGAGGTCGGCCGTTACAGAGTAGCACCAGTAATTTGGTTCCACTTCAAGCACTGAACAAAATGCAAAAATGTGTTTTTCAGGGATATACCATCCCACAAAATAATAATAAAAATAATAATAATAATGTAAAGGGTCTCTCCTTTCAACTGTGTTGCAAAATGAGCATTATCCATAAAGGAGTCCCAGATTTTCACCTCATTACCTTTCCCTGCATCATCATTTACTGCTATCAGTATGGCTGGTGAGCTACACACTGGCCCCTTTCAAGCCTGGACCCAAATACAAATGTTAACCTCCTTCTCTTTGTTAATTAATTTGTCTGTTTCAACGTCCTTCCAAGTGTTATGTGTCAGTCAGGGTTTATTCTCTGTTGTTCTTCTGTTATTTTTAACAGAAGTTACTGGGGGATGAATTCTCGCTTTGTTAGGGTTTTGAAGTTATTTGTTGCATAAGTTCTGAAAATTTTATTGGTTACTTTCCTGAAAAAAATTATTAATTAAAAATATTATTTGTCATGTAATTTTTGTTCATATTGTTGTTAATTTGTAATTTAGTATTTATTTTATATATAATCATCTGCACATGGAAATGTGTGTCTGTCTGTCTAGCCCGGAAGTGCGAGGCTACAGCATGAAGCTCCAAGAGCCGGCAAGGTGGCCCCAAGTTAATGAGTCGGAAGAAGAAAGAAGTGCGAGGCTACAGCATGAAGCTGAAAGAAAGCGACTCCATCGCCAAAGTGAAACCGCCAACGAAGACACACTCACTTAGCCGCTAATGCACAAGCGAGGCGAGCATATCGGCAAAACGAAACCTCCGTGGAGAGAGAAACCTGCTTAGATGCTGATAGACAAGGGGGACACAAAACAAAACCGCCAACTCTGCATGTCAATTTTTTTTCTGATGATTCCAATAGTTTCTAAGAGCCCAGGCTTTTTACAGCACGGGCTTACACAGCTAGTATACTAGATTGTGTATTTATGTGGTCTGTATATGCCTGTTATATTTTGAGGGAGAAACCCAAAAAGGGCCACCATGATGTCACTACTACAGGATCATCCTTAGCCTTTATATTGAAGCTGTGAAGCTGATCTCAAAAGTGCTTCATCGACTGTTAAGGAATGAATATCTGTGACTATAGTGTTGTATTGAGATTCTGGATTTTGGAGTTTTGCAGCTGTTTTTTTGGGTTTTGGATCAAGGATTGACTCCAGCACAGTGCATTCAGACAACTCTTAGAGTGACGAACTTAATGATTTTAATGTGTGCTTCGACGTGAAAGCTGAAGCCAGCCAGTTGTCCTACACATCTATGACCAAAGAACCACTCAGTCAGGAAGCAGGGCTCACTTTGTCAGAAGAAAAGGTACAGAGAGCTTTCAGGAAAGTAAACACCAGGAAAGCAGTTAGTCTAGATGACATTCCAAGACATTTTTTTAAATCTATGCTGATCGGTATGCCATACCAATATGTTTTAAAAGATCCATTATTCATGTACTGAAAAAATCACTTCCAACCTACCTCAATGACCATTATCCCATTGTACTAATGCTTATAGCAATGAAGAGTTTCAATAGGCTGGTCATGAATTACTTATGCTCATCTATGCCAAAAGAACTACACCCATTAAAGGTCACATATCGCCCAAGCAGATCCACAGAGGATACCATCGCCTTGGTCCTTCATAAAATACTGACCCACCTGGACAACAAGATAATTAATTATTTGCAAACACTACTTATAGACTATATTACTGCATTCAACACAAGAAACCCCTCTAAGCTTACCACTAAACTCTGTGACCTGCATCTGAACACATCATTGTGCACCTAAATTTTTTACTTCCTGACAGGCATATCCCAGGTAGTTCAAGTGTGTGGCCACACCTCATCATCCCTCACCCTCAACACAGGGGCTCCACAGGGTTGTGTTCTGAATTCTCTGTTGTACTCCTTGCCCAAGAACATCAACTCCTTGTTGAAGAAAGCACAACAGTCTTTGCCACCTCAGATGCCTCAGGGAATTTAGGCTGTCCCCCCAAATTACAAAAGAACTTTGAGACATCTACTATCAAAAATATCCTGACAGGAAATATTACTGCCTGGTTTGGGAGCAGCATGCAAAGAGTGGTGTGATCAACTGAATGCATCACTTGGTGTGCACTTTCTAATTTATGTGACATCTATACCAAATGATGACGGACCATGTCAAAGAAAATTATCCTTGACACTAGCCATCCCAACAACAGCTTCTTTTTTGTGTTGTCGTCAGGTAAATGCTCCTGCTGTCTAAGTCCAGATCAGAGAGACTTAGGTTGAGCTTTTTCCCTACATGATACCCTATTGTTATTTATATCATTTATACATCTGTTATAATTTATACTATTGCATTCAAAATCAAAATGACTTTTATTTGATATTATAAAGTCATGTTTTTGCCATTGTTCTTTTATTCTCTTCTTAAATGCAGAGTCTTAGAGTTTAGCAACTAAGCATGTCAATCTGTATGTTGTGAATATATAGGTGCCTGACCCGGCACAAAGAGACAGGGAGGCAAGCGTAAAAATAAAACAAAGATTTATTGTCTTCACCTGTGGGGCACGTCTTGCCCATGTGCCATAGGCACAACATAGTCCCACAAAGTACAGAACAACAACAAAAGGCACACTATTCTTCTTCCACCACTCCTTCCAGGCAACCTTGTCCGCCTCCACCCGACTCTAGCTCCTGGAGTGGTGGCTTCTGGCTCCTTATATAGCCCACCCGGAAGTGCTTCAGGTGATAATAAACCCAATTCAGGCTGCACCTCTGGGTGTGGCTGCAGTCCAGCCCATATGGGCTCATTAAGCCATGCAGCTCCCCCTGGCGGTGGCCACGGAGTCCAACAAAGCTGAGCTCCAAAGTCCCATGCCTGTGGCCCCGATGCAACCCGGGGGTCTGCCGCAAAGCATTCCGGGAGAAGCAGTGTGTAGCCCATGACAATTCCCTCGGACCAAGTGTTGAAGGGGCATCCCGGCCAGGCATGGGCCCTGGCCATCCGTCACAAAGTGATGAACAAAATTTGACTTGACTTGACTAGGATTGGAGTTTTTTTGCGTATGGGTGTCTTGTTAGACATCCTCCTTTTGCTTCTTTTTACCTTTTCCTTGTCTTTCTTTAATATATATTTTTTTCAATACATTCAATACAAAATTCTTCATTGGTCTTGACCTTTAAGCCAGAGGTTTTTACAGTTTCCTCTCCCTTAGAGTGCATTTTTGTAGATTTGGGACTTTTAAAGTATTCTTGAACTGTTTGAGCCTGAGCAAATCATGCTTATTGAGATTGGGGTCTGGATGCCTTAGGTAAGGTTTGTTTCTTGGAAGACTGGTTTTGCTCCTTTTCTGAAGCCTAACACCCTTTTCACCATGTTTGTGCTGCAATTTTAGAACATCAAGAAGGCATCCCAGTAACCAGAGCAACTGAGGGTGCAACAAACTGTTTTGTTAAAGTGTCCATTTTTTTTTACTTTTCAAAAAGTTAATATTAATTTTTCTTTTAAATGATTCATATGTTGTAGTCTACATTTGGGGTGTCTATTGTGTTTTAGAAGCAATTTTAAATGACAGGTTCAATAAAAGGGTTTTGTAGGACTATTTAACATTTTCTGTTTTGTAGTGACAGCATGTTACTGCAATGTGTGAAAAAAAAACACAAGAAAACGTAGAAAGAAAAAGTTGTTTAAGAAAGGTTGGGAGAAAAATGAAAGAAAAAATGGTGGAGAAAAAATGGAAGGGTCAGTCCATTTTCCAACATGAAGAGTTTCTGTTATCACTGTAGTATTCTCTTACATGACTAAATAACACCACACTTCAAAGTTGGTGCATCTTTATAGTTGTAGTGTGTGTGAAAGATTTCTGTTTCAACTTCCAGCTGGGGTGCCAGAAATATGAAGAGATCCGTACCATTTAGCAAAATTTATCAAAAGTCAACATTAAATAACTTTCACTTTCTCTGTTGTAGTTTGGACGTGGTGACTATTTTTTAATAAATAACCCAAACATGCTTGCTGAAATAAGCCAAATAATACAATTTTCTCATAACATAACAATAATAGAAAAGTGATATATTCAAGTATATAGAGATGAATATGTATATAGATATATGTAAATGAAGAATAATAACATACGAGACAAAGCATACATTTTCACTAGCGTAGTTGAACTTTTTCTCTCTATATAAAAAGGCATGTAACTTATGAATTCTTATCTTTCAATTCATTGGTCAAGATAGATAAGTTCTTTACTAGTTATTAACTTTCTAGCACCTCCACCTTTGACAGAAACGTTGATTTGCTCACAGCTAGTCTGCACTCGTTTAACACCCTGCTCCTCTGTGTATCTGTGAGATGCTGCTCTGAACTTTGCTACTGGATTTAGGAAGAAACTTATAACAGCTAAATCCTTCACTAACGTTGTACTTTTCAGTTATGGTGACACCAATGCCATAATACATTAGCTGGCTTTATCCTTACTTTAACCTACTAAGTCACAATTAATAGTTCTCGAAATCTAAGTAGGCATACTTAAGGTTTGATGTGGATGATGCTTTGTTCCTTTCCTGGTTGACTTTCTCAGTTTCACATGAAGAGAGTGTAAGTGTGCTTTCTTTTTTTCTTCAGGTGCTCTTCTCCTTCAGCTTGGTCACAACTTCTGGTTGTGTTGTGGTACTGCAGTTTACTCCTCAATATTTTAGACCCAGCGTCCTCTTCTGCTAGTATAAAGTTTACATCTGCTGTGTAGTTGGTGATCAATCAACATCTATCTTTATCAAGACGAATACATGGCCTTATGCATGGTCCCTCTGTTGCTCATGCAACTTGCTTTACTTTAGCAAGGTTTTGACTTATGGCACCCTTGTCTAACTCCAATATAGATAAGTCTTCCACTCTTCCAGTTCAGCACCAGGTTACCTTTTGGAGTAAAAGGGATCACCTTTGTTACACAGCCACAACCTATGCAATGATATCCCTACTACAAAGCAGAAGTATTGAGCATGTTGAAAGAGCTAAGGTCTGGTATTTCAATGGTTTTTAAAGGAAGGAGTAGACGTTTTGCTTTTTGTTTTTTTTTGGGTGCACAACCAACCTTTAGGTTGACAATTGGTGCAAAGTTTTTTCCTTTAAGGTTGGTAATCATTGAGTTATTGCTCTTTGTTCATTTATAAGTGTTTAGATAGAGGAGACATCTCTGGGGGTCACTTTGACTGTGATTGATCACTTTAATGGATAAGTCTGACAGACTTCATTCCAAACAGGTCCTGTGGAGTTAAAACTAACACTTAAGCTTAAATTAATAGTGTTATTAAACAAAAGACTTGCATTCAAGGCATATAAAAATGTGTAGTGCCAGTCTGTCCTAGAGGATCTGGAATGGGTGAAGCCTAGAAGACACAGAAGTGACATCAGTTGTCATCAGACAGGACTTCCTCTTGCCTGGGGACGGGAGTGGAACTGTTAGTGCAGAGGTGGCGCTGCCCCTTTTCCCTTCTCCCCGATGTCCATTCAAGGCAGTCACAGACACAGATTTGATACTTGTTATAGGTTATGTAAATATTTTCTTGACTGCTTATTCTTGTAACTCTGAGATCCACTACATATGTAGATAGACAGATAGATGCAGTTATATCTTCTCAATTTTCTTCTCTTGACACACACATAAATCACATTAATAAGCCAAACTCAAGGCTTCTGTACATGAAACAGCTCAACTCTCATAAAAGAGAATGTGTTTCATGCTGGATTAGATGCTATTATTTCATCTTAGAGCCATGTAGAAAATCATCTCTCATACTTTGCTGAGAGTGTGATTTTGAATTATAAAACAAGTAGACTTGTAATGGACTTTAGAAGTATTATATACATTGTCACAATCCATTCTACTCACATGGTAAGATTTAATCCAAGGACCTTGCACAACATGCTGTAAAAATGCTTCAGAGATTCATGTCTGCCTTGTCAGTCGGTTGACAGATATGTTGATACAGACAACACAACCCCATTCTTTGTCAAAGAGGCCTGTCACAACCTTGTTCTGAAATTCATTTAACCAGCAAGTGTGACAGACAAGTAAGACCCCCTCAAGCAAAATGCTCTTTCTGTGATGAAATATGTTTGAGAAGTAATTACCTCTAAATAACTCCTTCATTTTTTTCTGTAGCCCACAATCCATTATGCACTGCTTTATTGCAGTTGAACAATACAGATTTTGACTATTGCATACAATTTTTATTTCCTTACCAACAGTACACTGATTTATTTTAAAGATACACAGTATGATTTAGTATGGTTGGTTTTAGGGTTTGAAGCTCATTGGATCATTGTCTATGTGCCATTTCCTTGTGCCCATGTGAGTTTTTATTTTGTTTCCCATGGCACATATAAATGAAAGTTGTTATTTAAGGGACACTAAATTGCACTGAAGTAGAAGCACGCGAGTGGGCTTGATTTTGGACCGGATCACATCTGCCTTGTGCCTAGTACTTCTTGAATAGAATACAGCTCCTCATGAACTTCTGTCAGACTTGGCGTAAATCAAAATTGAATTAAGCATCGTCTTACAAAATGCATAAGTTTATTATACATTGTGCCCTGGAGTTATCATACAACTTACGTTTAGCTTAAAAAATTTTGTCTGTGTCATCTATGTCATTAAATATTGTTCTAATTTCTAATAAATCTTAACACGTTTTTCAAAATGTTCTTTATCAGTAAAATTACTCGACTGTCATCCTTGGGTTGGTCATTTGAATATGAAGGTAGGACATCTATATGGGACATACTTTAACCATAGCAACTGGCAGATTTCAAGTGGTGGGCCTAAACCTGAAAGTCGCACATGCACATCTGCGGATCACCTTGAGGGTGACTGACCCTGCCCTCAGAGCTCTTAGATATCCCATCCCTTTTGGTCCGCACCCCATTCCTGGAAGGAGATATCTCATTTTTGACCCAAGCTTGCTACAGGGTGGACCGCCACAAGCATACCCTTGGCATACAGCCATCTCAGGCTAAAATTTTTTTGTTGCCGTTTTGTTGACTGTACTGCTGAGCGTCTGTTTATTTGGTTGCCAAGTTTTCTTTTGTTGCTCGCAATTAAATGGGGTGACTGAGTTGGCACCCCGGCTATTCTTTGGACACTGCCAGTCATTCGTTGTCATGCTGATCATCAAAGCAGTGTATTCTGGGAAAGCTGAAAGACAAAACAGGATTCAGAGTATTTAAAGAGAAAGTAAAGGAGGACCTTCAGAATATTTTATATATCTATTCTCTTTGCAGATTCAAGCAGCATTTGATTCCTATGGGAAATGACCTTGAGTTTGTATGATAATGAATGGACAACATTTTGAGAAACTGTCAATCCTGTTAGCAGAAGAGTGGGAAATGATTGGGGAGTGGCTTCACTTGATATTAGATTTTTTAGAGCCTTCTCTCTGTCCAATTGTTTTTACTGACACTTTTGTAAAGATCTCAGCTTAATTGCAAAAATTGAGACTTGTAAGAAGTTTTTTTCCTATTTACTGACAGCTGAAAATAGATGACTTGATTGGAGCTTCAAACACTTTAATGGAGCTTGCTATCTGCTGCTGGATACATGGAAAACGGCGCTCTCTCTTTCTCTCTCTCCAGTGAAACATGTTTCTTTTCAGTTTTGATTAAGTATACGTAACTTGAACCTAAAATAAAGAAGGCATCTGTCACCTGGAACTGAAAGAAGACTACATGAACCTACTCAAGTTGTATAATTCTTTGTATTTTTTAATTTGTTGCTACTGGTTTTTATGCAAATAAATATGATTTTTAACTAAACGTTTGAAGGCACTCTCAGTCTGATTGCTACTGCCATTGCAGAATACTGGAATGATCATTCCTTTTCTAAATGTGTTCTCTTAAGGATTCAAAAGAATGTTCTTGTGAAGCCCTCTATTGGTAAAGGAGTGAAAGTGAAAGACAGTCCCAGTCAGTGAGGCATTCTGCCATTAAACGTTCATAGGGTTGAATATGTTGGGTACACTATGGACCAGTGCAGGATTTACGTATAAGCTACACAAGCTATAGCTTAGGGGCCCCCGCCTTCTTGGGGCCCCCAAAACAAATTGTCCGAGTGAGCAATTGTCATATATACTTAAATATACTACAGCATTATTTGTCCCAATCAGGCCCGGCCTTAGGCATAGGCAAAGTAGGCGACCGCCTAGGGCCCCGGCGTCCGGGGAGCCCCGGATCGACTCCTTGGTCTAATTTTCACGCATTTCACAGAGCTTCCAGGGGGGCCCTGGACCGCCCTTTCGCCTAGGGCCCCATAATACCTAAGACTGGGCCTGCTATGGACAGTGACAAAGGTAAGAGGTTACAGGAAACAGTTGTATAGCTGGTTTTCAGTGCCCTCCATAATGTTGGGACAAAGGCATATTTTTTCCTTGATTTACCCCTCTGCTCCACAGTTTAAAATTACAAATCAAACAATTCAGACACAAATTGCAGATTTTAATTTAAGGGTATTTGCATAAATTCTGGTCACACCATGTAGAAATGACAATACTTT
The DNA here is from genome assembly GCF_900747795.2 of Erpetoichthys calabaricus. Taxonomy (NCBI): domain Eukaryota; kingdom Metazoa; phylum Chordata; class Cladistia; order Polypteriformes; family Polypteridae; genus Erpetoichthys; species Erpetoichthys calabaricus. The sequence goes on along the minus strand of NC_041398.2, from coordinate 99,136,092 downwards.
TTATTGTGGAGGTCTATTGAGGAGGCTTTTTGAGCCTGGAGGCCCACCCTGCCTTGTGGGTGCTATGGGTCAGCTGCTCCATCGGTGGTTATCAGCTGGAATCCATAGCAGAAACAATGGCATGGACTGGAAGGTTAAGACAAGTTATCTGTGTTTTCAGTAAGAGATTAAAATTAAGGATATTTGTACATAACTAAATACACAACTTTTATCTCTGAAGTCCGAAGATTTGCCTTGGGCAACTATTCAGGTAATTAGAAAACTGGGAGAAATGTATTTGTATACTGTACATGACAACAATGACAACACCACTATCAGTCAAGCGTATGTTGAGATTAGAGCCATTTTTCAAGACTAAAAGTACTTTACAGTCATTGTGTATAATTTTTAAAAAAGAGCCTTTTTATGTTCTTTTCAATACATTGAACATCAGGAAGGACAAATCAGAGAAAACGGATTGACGGTGGATTTAATAGGGAAATGGAACTGCTGTCCTGTTGCAGAATAGCAATTTCATGCTGTGTCAGAGCTGTACAAGAAATATTAATTACAGGAATCTGACCTGTCTTTTTACCCGGGGTCTGCATCTGCTGTGTGGCTGATATTCAAGGTGGTCTTCCCAATCATGTGTTTTAAATCTTTCATTTTTTCAATTTCTTGTAAGTGTTATCAGGATATGTTTCATCATGGGCAGTGCTACAGAAAATGAAATAGGTTAGGAGTCATTGATTAAATGTATTCAGAAAATAATGTTCTCATTATTTATCAGTGACACCAATATTTCTGTATATGAATATTCTCTTTCCTTTGCCACAGTGCAAGCTGTTAAGAACTCACAGAAGGGTAGTAAGAGCATAGCCTTATCCTGACTAAGATTCCCACTTCACAGTTTTAAACTGGACATCCCTGAGATTTGTTGAGGGTTTTTTTTGTTTTGTTTCTTTTATTGTAAGTGATATAAGTTAAGTGACAATGATCTCATCTGAGATGAGTGTTTCTTACTGCAATGTCGCTTGCAATTTTGAAATGTTCGCCTTGGTTACCCCGATACGGTAAATTGACTTGGATACCATTTTTCATGTATGATTTAGGCTATCATCACCACAGTTTGTCAGTCACTTAAGAGCTACAGGAGAGAATGGAGTGATCCATGAAACAGTTATACTATGCTTTATTTTCAAATTCTGAAGATAAATACAACCACTTTGGCTACAGGCTCCTCTCACGCTGGAATAGCCAAGGTCTCAACATTAGAAAAACGTCACAGCTCTCAAAAAAAGGGGAGGAGTAGTTATCATAACCTAGCATATTTTAGATATAGCTGCTGGGGTGTCTGCTAATATGTATGCTTATTAATTGTGGGAAATCATTGTGATCAACTGTTACTAAAATCTAATTCCCTAAGGTACTTCTTCCTATTACTGCCACTTAACTGGATGTACAGTACACGCGTATAAAGCTACATGTCCTCAATTGGCTTGTTGAGTGAATGACAAGAAATTCTTGGCAGGCCAATTAAATAAAGAATGATTTTCACAAATGTTTCAAAAACATGGTCCTCAGATCTAGTAAAATTCAGCCTCACCCAAAAGTTATTTTACATTTTTAAAAAGAGTAGAGAAAACCACAATGATGTTTCGCTTTTAATATTTGGAAATGGCGCTGGTCTGTTAGAGTTGAAAATAGCATACATGGTAGCAAGTTCACGTGCAAGATCATGGCACTGCCTGTTTCCTTTATTCACTATATCTGCTACCCTGCATTGCTCTTTTTTAGTTCACATATCTGACTTGATCCTGCACAATTATTTACTTCAGTATCTAAGATTATCACTGCAGTTCATAAGTTCGTCACTAGTCCACCTTAAAAAAGGATATGTGTCTGTGAGTCTGTCTGTGTGTCCATCTGGTTGCTATGTCTCTGTCTTTGCAAAAGATGGAACATAAATATTTTTAATAATAAAATGCAATGCATTCATCATTCCAACAGATGGCACAGCACAAACATTTACATTGCTTATGGCATACACATTGCTGTATTCTACGTTGATTACTTAGATTTCAAAGCTAGTTTTCTACAAATTTCTCTGTTCCTACAGTATATTAAAGGCCTTTAATGATCTCTTGGGCACAGCTATCAGCAGTGTGTCTGTCTACAGAGAGAATGTCGACCTCGTCGAGAGGTTTACTTACATTCATGTGTCTGGTGACTCTTCCTATGAAGTCAGTAGATGGATTGGGAGAGCAAATATGCTATATGGTTGCGAGACATGGATGCTATCCAATGACCTGAGACAAAGACTGGACTCCTTCGGTACTGTGACTCTTCAGAGAATCTTTGGGTTACTGCTGGTTTAACTTTGTGTTGAATGAGCAGTTGCTAATGAAGTCCCGAATGAGGCACATTGCCTGCATTGTGAGGGAGCGTCAGTTATGGCACTATGGCCATGTGGCGCGATTCCCTGAGGGTGGTCCGGCTCACAGGATCCTCATTGTTGAGGACCTGAGTGGATGGACCAGGCCAAGGGTACGCCCACATAACACCTGGCGGTGGCAGATACATAGTCATTTCTGGAGATTGAGAATGGACCGCGTGTCTGTCTGGGTGGTTGCCAACCAGGATCCTGAGCTATTTCGTCGTGTGGTGGGTGCAGCAACACACTGTACCAGTGCATGCTCCCCAACCTACAGTATATATAATACTATCACGATAACCATGTTAACCATTCTACAAGATAAATTAAATGACTTGTGCTTGTATGTGAATTAGAGCTCTATGGTCTAATGTCTTTATTTAATAAAATGAATGTACAAAAAACCCAAATCTTGTTTCGTCAGTTGCATTACAGCCAAAAAAATTAACATGTAGCTGTAACAGGTTAAAACCAATCATTTTACAAAACACATAAAAAGAAAGCATTTAAAGTCATTTTCAAATATTAATGCTAAATAGCAATTCATGGATAATTATTTGAAGCAATTTCAAACAGTATTGTCTTGACATTTTGTGCTACCAGTGACACATTTTGTACTTCATGGTACTGGGAAGGAACAAACCACTGAAGCTCTGAAAACTATGCTCCTTGATTTACTGAAGAAAAGAGCTGCATGTAATGGGTGTAATAATGTATTTAGTAATGTTTTACTGTGTGTTAACCTAAGTTGTGTGTTCATTTCATCTTTATTTATTTCTCCACAGCTGGAAATGTGTGCAAGCCCTGAGAGTCTTTACTCAGTGAAGTACACTTTACAAGAATGAACTGAAAGGTAGGCTGTCATCACCTGATTTGCAGTTTCCCCAAGATTGCTCTTCGGGACACATCTGCTAGGTCATTCACATTAGCTACAATAATTCTAGCTGACTCTTTGGAAACCTACTTTTAGTTACTGTATATAAGATTTAATTTTTTTGGGTCTCTTAACTAAGCAATGAAAGTGAGTGTGATGACAGTCTGGGTAACATTACAATAAATGGACAGAACAATGCACTTACCCACATTGGCCAACCTGAATTTATAGAGGCAAAACAAATATTGAAAACAAATTAAAGTAGCTGTTTACATTATGATTCTACTTTTGATTACTGCTGATGGATTCCTAGATATTTACTATTAATTATTTTGTTCACCTTCTTCCTCAGAGCCAGACAGAGGTAAACATGCAATTTTAAGTCAAAAGTCAAACACCATTTCATTAAACTCTGGACATTCAGAAAGGAGTGGATATGCTTGCTTCACCTCACTAAACGGTAGGTTTGATTTATGTAATTTCATTCTGACCAACTTAGTGTTATGTGCATACTTAGTAATGGAACGATGATCATTGTTCTGTCACAGGTCATTGACACAGAGTGTAAATAGCTAAAGAGACAGCACACAACCTTGTGAAGTCCTTATGGCTTACTGTCTGCTCCGTGGCAAAACATTATGCACTCTAACTCTCTCTGCACAACTGAATTCAAACATATACAGTAAATTAAATCGATTATCATTCAGGGCATTACATTCTTGCTTCAAAATGTATGGCTAAACAAATGAAAGCTACAGTAAAATACAGACATAGCATTGACATGATTGATAACTGTGGAGTGGACGCTGACGCACACATGTTGCTGCCGCTCCTCCCTGTTATCAACACTTTTCGTTAAAATTCGCGTTAAACTTAAACTTTTTGCAATTGTTCACTTTCTTTTTATTGTATGCATAGTTCATGGATGCAATTGACTCGAACTGTGTTGATTTGGATTTATTTTTATGGACTTTGCCTTGACTGGGTTTGCAGCCTCGGGGACAACCGAATCTTTCTGTGGCACACTGGATGACCCCTATGAACATTTCTTTGCACCGTGACGATCTATGAGCCGGGGATGGTCTGTCTTCTTGATTATGATTTATACACTGGATTGCTCTCGATTCCTTCTATACGTGCTTAATGACTAAGAAATGATCTGTGGTTTACACCCAGCTGGATGTGGTTCTGGGCGATCCCGCCTGTAATACCCAGCGTTATATGTATGTGGGTGTGTTTGTTGGAACCTCCAAATTTTGGTATCTTCATGTACATTTTGTAATATCTCCTACTATGCTTTTTCTGCTGCTTGCTCCTTATCTGTGCCATCCCATCCTCCTGTCTCACCTTCTCCGCTGTGCTGCTTCTCTGCTACTATCAGATAAGTATTGCTCTCTACTATGCTAAAATACTCTTGTGACAAACTCCTTCATATTAAACAGTTTGTCCCAGAGCAAATGGTCAGACTGGAATGTCCTAAAAGACAATAGTATTGTGCGGCGCCCAAAATATTTACATAGCGGGTCAGGTCACTGCCACAGCCGGGCTGCGAATGAAAAGTTCACTGGCAGCATTTGCTCAGGAATATGCCCTCCTACTCATGGTTTTGGAAATAGGAGTGTCAATGTGCCAAATATGTAATATGTTAAAATAAACTCTGGTCATGGATCTGTGCACAACGAACCCACATCGGCTAATATTGCATTGTTTAACTCAAGATCTCTTAATGGCAAGCATTGGTGCTATCAGAATTCATTACAGACTCAAACCTTGACTTGCAGTGCTTAACAGAAACTTGGCAAAAACTAAATGATTTTACATCTGTCACGGAGGTAACTCCACCCAGATACATTCACTTCACAGAACCTTGCAGCTCAACACAAGGTGGAGGACTCGCAGTAATTGTTAGATCGGAGTTAAACATCAAAAGAATCCTCAATGAAATCTGGTCCTGTCTCACTTATTGTTGTCTATCGTCCCCCGAAATACAATGGGTCTTTTTTATCTGATTTGACTGAATTATTAACCCACTTAAGTTCACTTTCCCAGAGAGTCATTCTTCTTGGTGATTTTAACATCCATATTGACATTACTACATGTAAATTGAGAAATTAATTTTTATCCTTACTGGACTGTTTTGACTTGGTGCAACATGTTGATTTTCCCACCCACTCTGGTGGTCATATACTGGACCTGATCTGCACATCTGGATTATTTATCTGTTGGCAACACTTATAGCAGTGATTTGGGACTCTCTGACCATAAAGCAGTGCTTTTCTCTGTCACATTACTTCTCCCTCCTCTTACCTGTAAACATCAAATTTCTTTCCGAAACCTTAAAAATATCTGTCCCTCGGTTCTTGATGGATCTATTTCTGATCTTTTCCTGTCTTCACCTATTCCATCAACACTACATAGTCTTGTTTACCACTATAACTCAGCCCTTCATTCAGCACTCGATAAAACAGCTCCTTTAAAACAAGGAAGTTTCCTTTAAGCGTTCAGCTCCATGGTATACTTCAGAGCTACGATCTATGAAAGCAACTGGCCGATGCCTTGAGAGAATGTCACGCAAGACTGGCATCATCCAGGCTTTCTCTGATCATCAAAGGGCTTACAGGGATGCACTAACTGTAGCCAAGAACACCCATTATGGCAGAATAATAGAAAGTGGCCATGATAACCCAAGGGTTTTGTTCTCTGTAGTTAATAAATTACTTCAACCTGCATCTGGCCCAATTACCTCCTCTACTGAAGTCTGTGAAAAATTCCTCCACTTTTTCCGCAATAAAATTAAAGATGTAAATAATTCAACTAACATAAATCCATCATCCATTCATAGCCTTCCCTGTCTTCCCACTCCATCCGGCTCCTTTTCTAAATTTTCACCAGTCACATCAGCATTTGTTAATGACCTGCTTTGTAAGATGAGGCCAACTACTTATGTACTGAACCACATCCCCACCACACTTCTTAAATTCTCCCTTCATGCCATAATCCTGACTGTTATGATAATAATCAATACATCCCTCGACACTGGGTTTGTGCCAGCCACTTTTAAAATCACTTCTGTAACCCCCATGTTAAAAAAGTCTTGACAGTGACAATCTTAACAATTTTCGGCCTATTTCCAACTTACCTTTTCTGTCAAAAGTTCTTGAGCATTTGTAGCCTCCCAGCTCACCAATTACTTAACCTCTAATAATTTCATGGAACCCTTTCAGTCTGGTTTCAGGGCGCAGCACAACTGTGAAACTGCTCTGCTATGAGTAAGCAATGATTTGCTTACAGCAGCAGACTCTGGACAAACCAGTATATCAATTCTGTTAGACCTCAGTGCAGCATTCAACACTGTCAGACATGACATTCTACTGTCCAGAATGAGAACATGCTGGGTATCTCTGGCACTGCCCTCCAGTGGTCCAAGTCCTATCTGACTGATAGGCAAGAGTGTGTTAGTCTTGGCAACAGCAGATCCAGCTCAGTGCCAGTCATACAAGGAGTTCCTCAGGGCTCTGTCCTCAGTCCTCTGCTTTTCTGTATTTATATGCTTCCCCTTGGCCATATTATTTGTAGCTTTGGACTGGGTTATCATTTTTATGCAGATGACACTCAACTCTATTTCATTGTCAAAAGTGCAACTTCATCAGAGTTTTCTCAGCTCACAATTTGCCTCAGTGAAATTAAAACCTGGATGGAGCAGAACTCTTTAAAATTAAATTGCAACAAAAGTGAACTCCTGCAAATTGGCACTAAAGCGCTACTTAAGAAAATGAGCTGCTTTTCAGTCAATCTTGGAGGTGATCTCATCAGACCTTCTTCTGATGCAAGGAATCTTGGCGTCATTTTTGATTCCTCTCTTTCTTATTCCTCCCACATAAACCACATTAAGAAACTTTCTTACTTTCACCTCTGTAACATATCAAGTGTTTGCTCATTCCTCTCCTTTTCTAATGCTGAGAAACTTGTCCGTGCTTTTATTACATCCTGCATCGATTATTGTAACTCGCTGCTGGCAGATGCCCCTTCTAATCTTATATCACAGCTCCAGCTTATTCAAAACTCGACTGCAAGAGTCCTTACACGGACCAGCAGCAGCGAGCACATCACACCGATCCTGCTTTGCCTTCACTGGCTCCTTGTGTCTTACAGGATTGGATCTAAAATTCTATTAATAACCTACAAAGCTTTAAATGGCTGACTACATCAGTGACCTTCTCCATCGCTCTGCTCCTGTTCGCCTACTAAGGTCCTCTGATTCTGGTAATCTTGTTGTGCCTCACACTAACCTGCACTCTATGGGTGACAGGGCCTTCAGCTCCATAGCACCCAGACTTTGGAATTAAATCCCAAAATTAATTATCTCAGCAGACTCTTTTCTTTTAAAAAACCACTTAAAACTCAACTGTTTAGGAAGACTTTTAACTTAACTTAACATTCTGCCCTTTCTTTCAGTTTACCTCTCTGTCCAGGTGCTCAGGATAATTTGTGTGTGTGTTATATCACAAATTAGGTTATTTTTTAAAGTTTTCCTTTTAGTATTGAATTTAGTATTTTATTCTGGTTTATTGTTCTTTATTCCATTTAATGCTTTGTTATCTGTTTCACTGTTCTATTGAGTAAAACATTTGTATCCAATGCTACATATACCCTGCTTTTTTTTTTCTAAGACTCTCTATATAAATAAAATGTATTATTATTATTATTATTTGAAAAAGCATACACTCTCCTCTTTAAATTCTGTGGTATAACATATACTAAGAGCTAAAATTTGACTAATGTAATCTCAGATGACCAGTAACACATAACTACTTTTACTATGTTATTATTTATTAAAAAAAAGTAAGTCAACATGTAAAAACTATGTGTGAAAAAATAGTACACACTTATTACTTTAAAATAACATTGCAAAAAGTGAAATCTTGTATAAAAAAAATCTAAATAAAAGCAAAACAGCTATTTTAGTTAGCAAAAAAATTTCCGACTGTAGTAAACAAAATTTACTTGACAAGATTTCTTAAAATAAGATAAGATAATTCACTTTAATAAAAGGATAAGTCTCTGTGTGTCCGTCCAGTTGCTGTGCCTCTGTCATTCCAAAAGATGGCATGTCACAAATGTTTGTACTAATAAAATGCATTGTATATGTCAATAGTTGACACATCACAAGTATTAGCACAGTTTTTATGAAACCCATACCAAACGGCATATAACAAAGACATATGCAATTGCATGGTGCATTGCAAATTTTAACGCGGAGGTCTACATTGACTACTTACTGTAGATTTCCACTTATCTTAGGTGAGTAGCACAGCTAGACTTAAATACACCTAATCTTAAATAATCTTCAATGCTTGATAAGTCAATAAATTTTACAATAAGAAAAATGAGTTTTATGGTTTGATATAAAACATTCCATTTGCTTTGTGAAATGGAAGGCATTTAGTGGCTAGCAGTGATCAGCAAGTGGTACCATCTCCATATTGAATTACAACTACTGAAATTCCACTTAAAGTCTGAAAGTTTGGACACTGTTCTTCATTGAGGTCAGTATTCTAGACTGATGTTTTAACTTCCCTAATTTCTTGTGTTTTAGTTTGCATTTGCTATGATGCTAATCCCTGTTGTTAGAGATCTTATTCTAGAAAGTATGTATAGTGATGTCACACCCGATTAGGAGACATCACTCATGATGTTTTATAAGCCGGCAACACAAAGTAGACTGAGTCCAAGATTATGGATATCATAGAGAATTTGTATGGTTTGTGAGTTATTACTATTGATATTAGTATAATTTTAAATAGACATTTTAACGATGACTAGGTTTTTTGACCTTTAACCAGGGAAGTCACAATTTCTAAGTAGGAAGTTTCAATTGGAATGCCCCCTCCCAAGTTGGATTTCCTACATGAACCCCGACCTCAAAGCTGCACATCAGCAGTGTTTTTTTTTTCTTTTTAAAATTTTATTGATTTTATTGTAATCACACAAAATTCCATACACATAGATCAATTTTAACAAAAATAGGATCGAAAACAAATCAACCCCCACCACTGAGAAAGAGAGCATGGCCAGCAGAGTAAAACAGAAAGCTAGTAAAAATAAGTAAATAGATGAATTAATAAGTGAATAAAGATAAATGGAGAAGAAAAAGAAATGGGGAGAGAATCTGCTTCCTCAGTGCTTTAAAAGCTTATTCTAGAATGTTATTGATCCTGCCAGGTTTTTAGAAAGTTCTGTACAGATTCTCTAAGTGAGAATTTGATTTTTTCCAATTTCAAATAGTATATAACATCAGTTACTCACTGACCTAGAATAGGTGAGTTAGGATTCTTCCAACTGAGCAAGATAAGTCTATGTGCAAGTAGTGTAGTAAAGGCAATCACAGTTTGTTTGTCCTTCTCCACTTTAAGCCCATCTGGAAGTACACCAAATACAGCTGTTAATGGGTTAGGAAGGATTGTGACATCCAAGGCTGTCTGAAAGGCATTTAAAGATTTAGGTCCAGAATGATGTTAATTTGGTGCAGGCCCAAAACATGTGACCCTGTCAGACTGGAACTTGATTGCAGCGTTTGCAGGTTGGATCTTGCCCTGGAAACATTTTGAACAATTTTAAACGAGACAGATGTGCTAGACATATAATTTTGAGTTGAATAATTGTATGCTTTGCACATATGGAGCTCGAGTGAATTCTCTGCATTGGTACCTTCCACTCCTTTTCTGAGATGTTGAGTGAGAGATATTTTTTTCACTGTTCTCTTGGATCTTTGGAAGAGAGGGACTGTAAAATGGTTTTATATATTCCAGAAATGCTCTCTGAGTTCTCGAAACTGATCAATATTTTTTCTGCGTAGAGGGAGGTGGGAGGTGAGGAAAATTGGGCAGGTTCTGTTTAATAAAGTTTCTGATTTGAAGTTAGTGAAAGAAATGTGTTGCTGGAAAGTTAAATTTGGAATGTAATCGTTCATAGGATGCAAAGACGTTGTCTATGTACAGATCTCTAAGTGATTTAATCCCAAATGTTTTCCAGACATTAAAAACTGCATATGTTTGCGAGGGTGGAAAAATTTGGTTCTCATACAGAGGTGCCACAAATAAAAGATTTTCTATCTTAAAATGCTTCCTACATTGGTTCCATATTCTGATTGAGTGAAGCACAATTGGGTTGTTAGTATATTGGCGATAGCTTGCATTTATTGGGGGTGCAAAGCAAGGAATATAAAGAAGTGCTGCAGGATTTTATTTCTATTGCGGACCAATCCTGTGTATGTTCATCTATTTGTGTCAATGTCCAGGTTTTAATATGTTGTATGTTTGCTGCCCAGTAATAAAATTGAAAGTTAGGTAGAGCCATGCCAACTTCTGCCTTAGGTCTTTGTAGGGTCGCTCTTTGGATACGTGGATGTTTTGACTTCCAAATAAATGAGGTTATGGTTGAATCTAATTTCTTAAAAAACAATTTATTGATGTATATTGGAATGTTTTGAAATAAAAAAAGAAGCTTCGGAAGGATATTCATCTTAATAATGTTAATTCTTCCAGCTAAAGTGAGATGAAGGGTTGACCATCTATGCAAGTCTTGCTTAATTTTTTCCATACAGTCAGTGAAATTTTGTTTAAAAAGAGCTTTAAGTTTACTTGTGATATTTACCCCAAGGTATTTAAACTGATCTGCGATGATAAAAGGCAAGGTATCCAATCTAATATTATGTGCTTGAGAATTCACTGGAAAGTGCACACTTTTATTCAAATTAATTCTGAGACCAGCAATCTTTTGAAATTCTGTAAGTGCTGTTAGGACTGCAGGCACAGTATTTTGTGGGTCTGATACATCCAGTACCATATCATCTGCATATAGAGAAATTTTCTGTTCAAGTCCTTCTTTGATAATCCCCTTTATCTCATAAGCATTTCGACAGTGAACTGCCAGTGGCTCAATGGCGATTGCGAAAATTAATGGTGACAAGGAGCATCCTTGTCTGGTACCACGTTCTAGTTTAAAGTAGTCTGAATTAATGCTGTTAATACACACTGAAACTTCTGGATTAGTATACAGTAGTTTGATCCATACACAAATGTTCGGCCCAAACCCAAATTTCTCCAATGTAGTGAAAAGGTAGTTCCATTCAATTATATCAAATGCTTTTTCTGCATCCAATGATAATAATATCTCTGGGGTGTTTGATTTTGTGGGTGAATATATTACATTAAACAGGCATCGAAGATTGGAAGCGTCGGCCTTTAATAAATCCAGTTTGATCTTGTGATATTACTAAAGGCAGCACTTTCTCCATCCTTCTAGATAGGACTTTGGAGAGTATCTTAACATCATTATTCAGAAGTGAAATTGGTCTGTATGATGCACATTGTAATAAGTCCTTATTTTGTTTAGGAAAGACGGTGATTAATGTTTGGCGAAAAGTTTGAGGTAGAATTTTATTGTCTCTTGCATCAGTGAATGTTGCTAATAAAAGGGGAGCTAGCTGAGTGGAGAATTTCTTATAAAATTCGACAGG